>NC_060188.1:51827842-51830320 GCF_021184085.1 Oncorhynchus gorbuscha | reverse complement strand
CTCCGTTTCAGAGTAGTCTGGGTTACCAGCCTCCTCTGTTCTCATCCCAGCTTGCCGAGTCCAGCGTTCCCTCCGCTCAAGCGTTTGTCCAACGTTGTGAGCGCACCTGGAGGAGGGTGAGGTCTGCACTTTGCCGCTACAGGGCACAGACTGTGAGAGCCGCCAATAAACGCAGGATTAAGAGTCCAAGGTATTGTTGCGGCCAGAGAGTGTGGCTTTCCACTCGCAACCTTCCTCTTACGACAGCTTCTCGTAAGTTGACTCCGCGGTTCATTGGTCCGTTCCGTGTCTCCCAGGTCGTCAATCCTGTCGCTGTGCGACTGCTTCTTCCGCGACATCTTCGTCGCGTCCATCCTGTCTTCCATGTCTCCTGTGTCAAGCCCTTTCTTCGCACCCCCGTTCGTCTTCCCTCCCCCTCCCGTCCTTGTCGAGAGCGCACCTATTTACAAGGTACATAAGCTCATGGACATGCGTTCTCGGGACGGGGTCACCAATACTTAGTGGATTGGGAGGGTTACGGTCCTGAGGAGAGGAGTTGGGTTCCGTCTCGGGACGTGCTGGACCGTCTACTCATTGATGATTTCTCCGTTGCCGCCAGGATTCTCCTCGAGGCGCCAGGAGGCTGTGAGTGTGGGGGGTACTGTCATGTTTTGTCATTAATTTATCATGTCTTGTCTCTGTGCTTCCTTCTATTCGTTCCCTCTGCTGGTCTTATTAGGTTCTTTCCCTCTTTCTATCCCTCTCTCTCCCTCCTCTCTCACTCTCTCGCTCTCTCTTCTCTCTATCGTTCCGTTCCTGCTCCCAGCTGTTCCTATTCCCCTAATCATCATTTAGTCTTCCCACACCTGTTCCCGATCCTTTTCCCTGATTAGAGTCCCTATTTCCTCTCCTTGTTTTCCGTACCTGCCCTGTCGGATCCTCATCTATAATTCACCGTGCTGTGTCTATGTTTTGCCCTGTCGGTCGTGTTTCCTCAGATGCTGCGTGGTGAGCAGGTGTCTGAGTCTGCTAGGTTCAAGTGCCTTCCCGAGGCAACCTGCAGTTCTCGATCAAGTCTCCTG
Organism: Oncorhynchus gorbuscha; assembly: GCF_021184085.1. Classification (NCBI taxonomy): domain Eukaryota; kingdom Metazoa; phylum Chordata; class Actinopteri; order Salmoniformes; family Salmonidae; genus Oncorhynchus; species Oncorhynchus gorbuscha. Next base: position 51,829,259 of record NC_060188.1, on the reverse strand, counting down.
TCTGTTCTCGTCTTTTACGAGTAGTATTATGCTTTTTGTTTTGTAAAGTTTCTTACTGGATTAAAACTCTGTTTTCGCCAAGTCGCTTTGGGTCCTCATTCACCTGCATAACAAACACAGCCCCTAATAACACAAGCACTATCAAAACATTGCCTTGGTACATGAACAAGTTGGAACCAGCCTGATTGTGGCCTTCACCATTCTGTTTCACTTCAAGTGTCAGTAAAACAGAATGGTGATCAGGCTATGGGGACACATGAACATGAGTCCCCTATGCAGCATAAGGGTTTGCTGTGATAACTGAAAGATGTGTGATGTGTTGGCACTGTAATCATGAGGGACTGGTCAGTTGAGGTTGAGGAAAAATATCCTCTATTTAAAAAGAGTGCAGTATATCCGGAGTTAGAATGCAGTATATCTGAAAATACTGCATCCAAAATAACAGTGCAGTACACTGCAGTTATTCTGCAAGCACAGCTTCCAAAATACCACCGTTAACTGCAATACCACCGTTAATACCACTTTTACTGCAGTTTCAAAACGGCAACATATTTTGGTAAGGGTCCCCCTCCAATTTCAAAGTAAGTTCCGGTTGACAGTAAACATAGTAAAAACAGGACTAGTTTCTATACAGCTTGTGTAATTCTCTGTTCTCTGCTTTCCAGTCAATAAATAATTACATATATTGACTGAAGAACAATAAGTCGTTAAATTAATACGGTATAAGTAAGTCTTAGCCCTTTTAACAGCATCCAAAATACTACAGTTGACGACAGTTACTGCACTTCCACTGCAGTTTCGAAACTGTAATCTGTTTTTGTAAGGGAAAGTGTGAAGTTGATTTAAAAGGCCACTAGGTGTCCTACTTGATCCACATATTTCTAAACACACAACAGCACCCTCACCCTGTAGTGTAGCATATGGGTATGTATACAGGCATTATACACACACATTTAAAAAAACATCAAATCTACAAAGCACAACACTTATGTGAGGAATAGTCAACGAGGGCTATGCGTTCTTTGGAAAATAATGAACGACTCGAAAGGGATGTTTCATGACACGACTTTTGCTTTCAAAAGCAGCTCAAACATAGAATGAACTATATAAACTCAATTCCACCATACAAATATACTCTGCATTATTTTAGTGATAATGTCAGACGAGCCAGTGTTTGGAGGATCGCCTCGGGCCGGCAACTGTGCCAATATATCCTTCAAACACCTGCTTCGAGGGCATTATTAAGCATTATAAATGATGTGGTTCGAGCCCTGGGTGCTGATTGGCGCATGCTCCAATTACATTGGTAAACAGTTTATAATAGCAATAAGGCATCTCGGGGGTTTGTGTATCCAGGCACTCCGCATTGCGCTGTGCTTAAGAACAGCCTTTAGCCATGCTAAATTGGCCATATACC
>NC_060188.1:51824391-51827742 GCF_021184085.1 Oncorhynchus gorbuscha | reverse complement strand
GGTCTTGTAATTGGCCAAGGAGCAGGACCATTTGGAATAGCTACCACTGTATTCCCATGGTTCTTATTCAAGCCCATGTTATTTTATGCAAATCATCATATTTGTAATTGTTATTGTTGAAAAAAAATGTATAGTATAAAAAATCTGAATGCAAACGATATAAGTTGGGTCAGTCTGAATATCTCAACGATGGTTTGGTGTTGATTGGTTAAACGGTGAAAGAGGAGATGGGTCTAGAATTTGTATTTTTTTTATCATTCAAGTCTCGCCCCTTTTTGCAATTGAAATGCATTGGTAGCTAATTTAAGACAGAGCAATTAGAGACAGAGAAATTAAATAATGAAGTTCATTTAGAGTTTCGATCTTGAACGGTTAGAAAGTACTGTGGCAATCTACCTCTTATTGTCACCATTTACTCTAATGTAAATATTGTACGTTTTAAATGCATAGCAAAAAGTATAAATTGTATCAAAAAGCCTTTGATATGAAATCTAAGCAGGGTCGTTCTCAGCATCTTATCGTTGGTTTAAACGGTGAAAGAGGAGATGCGTATCCATTTTCAAATGTTTCACCATTCAAGTCTATAGCTGTTGACTTGCATTGAGTTTTATGCAAATATGGTTGTAGTACAAAAAGTAGGAGGTTTCAAAAAGACGTTCTTAAGGAACCTGAAGTGGTCTGTCAGCACATTCTAACGTTGATTTGGTGTTAATAACATAAGCAGTTTAAGCGCTGGATAGAGCGGAATAATAATAACGTAAGTTTGTAAGAAATCTAGAGTGTTCTTTCCTTCAGCAGGCACACTAATAAGCCATTTCTTCTTTTCAACTTCAATTCATGACAGCTAACAGGCACAAGAACTGGACACAGGAATGCTCCAGGTCCAGCCACAAGATGGGAAAAACCTCAGCATGGTCGTCCAGTTACACTTCCAGCATGTTAGCGGCGGGAACTCTTCTAAAATTGACATTTTGTTTACTTACATTTTCATGAAAATGCAACTAACGGGTCAGCAGGGTTGATATTAATGTTAATGCTATAACACTGCCATCAATTCAATATAAGAGGTAATGAGATACAATAACGATACACAAAATTGCCAATGGCAACAGTAAAATGAAAATTACATAATTTCCCAAGTGTGTGCTACAGAAAACACATGCCCACACGCATACACACACACACGCACACACACTAAGTTCTCCGTCACGGTGAACTGTCCTCTCCAAACATTTGAGCTCATCAGAGGGAGGCAGTGTTATGTCAGTAGGTCTTTCAGCCAAGTCTGAGCAGGTAACGAGTCTCCAGAGGTCTGTATTATCTGAACAGGACAGTGCAATGATAGCAGTACACAGCTCAGATGTGACGGTCATCTCCGTTTTTGACAGAACTATTGTTCTCTTAAACAATGTTGAGCATGTCATAACACTCAGGGTGACTGGGTCACCTCTGCACTGTGAAAGGGCTGTGAGGCACGCAGGGTTGGGTTTGTGTGTGTGTGTGTGTGTGTGTGTGTGTGTGTGTGTGTGTGTGTGTGTGTGTGTGTGTGTGTGTGTGTGTGTGTGTGTGTGTGTGTGTGTGTGTGTGTGTGTGTGTGTGTGTGTGTGTGTGTGTGTGTGTGTGTGTGTGTGTGTGTGTGTGTGTGTGTGTGTGTGTGTGTGTGTGTGTGCGTGTGTGCGTGTGTGGGTCGGAGAAACAGTGTGTACTGTAAAAGGAGGAGAATGTGTGAGTGTGTAAAAGTTTGTAGCTATGGGATGGCTGGGTGTTGGGGTGTGTGTGTAACAGCAGAGCTGAAATGACAGGCTGTGCCTGGGGGAGGAAGAGGAGCGTCTGGGCATCTGGTCACGCTGATCACATCTGCCTGGGGCCTGGAGATCTGACCCTTTCAAGACCATGGCTCACTGCAGACACAGGCAGGAGGACAGGGGGACTAGCCAATGATTACACAGTGATCCTTCTCCACTGTGTACACCAGCGGAGGCTCCTCAGAAGAAGGAATGGGAGGACCATCCTCTTCAGTGAATTTCATTTTTATTTATTTACAATATAACATTACTGCATGATTGTAGTTTACTAATGCTTCAGTTCCATTAGCTATGTTGTCTATGACATTACTTTCTCTAATAAGGTGACAACGATGTAGGCTCTGTGTAGAAGTTATGATATGGTTTGGCTTGGAAACGTTTTGTCGCCTGGTCACATACAGCTGATGTGTTGTGCATTTAAGTCCACAACCAAGGGAAAGGTGAGAGGAGGAGAGTGTGTAGATGCGAGAAGGAATACAACGTGGCTGCTATGGAAGTGAACTGTTTTTACAAGTGATCAGGGTGTATTCATTCCGCCGATTCTGTTGCAAAAAAAATGCTTATTAAATGGTAGCAAATGGAACAAAACGGGGATAAACATAACTGAATTTGTCTAATAGAACATTCTCATTTGCAACTGCTGGACTAATAATTACACCCTAAATCAGCTAGATGCAGGCAAGAGTGTGCAAGGTGGTATTGAATGTGTGACTGTCAAGTGTCACCTCCAAAAACTTATTGACCTACGTTATAAACTTTCATTCACAGGCTAGGTTGTAGCAACCTCATGATGTGTATAGGAAAATCTTGAGTATCATGTTGTAGCTTAAACCTATCACTGTTACATTGAACTGGGTGAATGGAATATGAATGACAGTCATCCAATATGTTGTAAAAGAAATGAGGCCATGCTCATTGAAAAAAAAAGAAAGAAAACAAGTGTCCTCTCATCTTAAATGGCACCGACCGCTACTGGTGTGCACACATACACGTTTATTTCAGTAAATTGATATCACCCTGGCTAGTGGCAAAATATGTGCTGTCAGAAGAAGCCAGATTATATTTAATTATATTAAAACCCATCTTAACCCTTTCACAACTCATCTATCTACAGAAGCCTCTTATGACATAGGTAAGTATGCGATACTTGTCCAGTAAATTACATTAATATGGTGTGAAACGTTACAGTAATGTTAGAGGTGCAGCACACATTCATCCAGCAATAGAAGAGGAGTGTATGAGACAGAGTGAGAGGGGTGAGGGCTGGCGAAGGTGTTCATAATCAACACGGTCACTTCTTCACTGCCTCACTCAATCCCTCAGTAAAACTCAAACTATTATATTGCCTCATTGAATGGGAGAGAATCCCATCAGCTTTACACAGGGGAGAACAAAAAGGTTAGTGTTTGCTCTAAATAAGGAATACCTTCCTAATATTGAGTTGCACCTCACCCTTTTGTCCTCGGAATAGCCTCAATTCCTTGGTGTATGGATTCTACAAAGTGTAGAAAGCATTCTAGGGGGATGCTGGCTCATGTTGACTCCA
>NC_060188.1:51822338-51824291 GCF_021184085.1 Oncorhynchus gorbuscha | reverse complement strand
ATGGTTAGCAGATGTTAATGCGAGTGTAGCGAAATGCTTGTGCTTCTAGTTCCGACAATGCAGTAATAACCAACAAGTAATCTAACTAACAACTCCAAAACTACTGTCTTATACACAGTGTAAGGGGATAAAGAATATGTACATAAAGATATATGAATGAGTGATGGTACAGAGCAGCATAGGCAAGATACAGTAGATGGTATCGAGTACAGTATATACATATGAGATTAGTATGTAAACAAAGTGGCATAGTTAGTGGGTAGTGATACATGTATTACGTAAGGATGCAGTAGATGATATATAGAGTACAGTATATACGTATGCATATGAGCTGAATAATGTAGGGTATGTAACATTATATTAGGTAGCATTGGAAACAAACAGTTCCCAAGTGGAAGGATGCCCAACTGCCTGGCTCTGCCTTCTCATGTTGTACTCTGTGTCACTCGGGATGATGGATATATAGATCAGCTTGGTCAAACAGCCTGAACGGTGCACTCACGTTTAGTTTAGTTTGGTTTCACATTAAGTGAAACAATGTGAGCTATTGCAAGATCAGGCTGGTTTTTATTAACTAATTATATATTTGTTTATTTCAATGTCAAATCGCAGTGTTTGTCTTCTTGTCACTCAATAAATAGAGGGTAAAATGATCAGAATATTGAATTTCTCGTTCAATTACTCACATTGTAATTGGGTTGGTTAGGCTGAAACAGGCTCTCAGAACAACTGTCAGCTGAATGATTACCCACTGGGGTACACACTGGTTTAATGAACATTGTTTCCATATCATTTCAGCAAAATTACATTAAACCAACATCGAATAGCAGTTGCATTGATGTCTGTGCCCAGTGGGTAGCCACTTTAATAGCCACATCATTTATCAATATCATCCGCTTTGTGTTTGTTCTTTGAGCAGATTGATTAGGAGTCCTATCTTCCTTTTTCTTTGATGGGCAATTATTAAACACAAAAGCATAATGATTACTTTTTATATTCAGTCTTTCAGTGAAGACTGCCATTTCTTGTACTAATACAAAAAACTGTTATGTAAAACAAAATAAGTTGTAAAGACGTCAGCATTTTATTGTGTATTTCCTGTCAATAGTCACTTTTTAAAATATGAACACATTTTATCATCTTTCCAGATGGCACATCAAATAATGCTTGAAAAAGAAAGTGTTCAATACCTTCCTCCATTTCACTCATCTTGCAGGAAACTTGGGCAAAGTCGACATTGCTGATCAAAATTAGTCTGACTTTGCGACACCGTGTAGTACTTTGAACAAGATTCTCTTCATCAGCTTATTTATTCTGCTTTGTTGTATTTCTCTTCTCAAGGATCTTCACAAACCTGACACAGAGCTGAAAGGAGCCCTGACAGTTTACATTTGAAAGTACAGTTTGTAAGACATTGGCCATTGATGCTCTGTCTGGCATATTATTATATGTGTTATTTTTTAAAGATTTTTTTTATCCTTTAATTAAAACCATGCCATTATGAATTGATATAATCATGGCAAAATCTGCTGCATAGAGGCTTATTGTATCTATATGCTCTGACATGCATCTGCAGCTGTTGGATTGAAATCAGATGTACAGTTGAAGTCGGAAGTTTACATACACTTAGGTTGAAGTCATTAACTTGTTTTTCAACCACTCCACAAATGTCTTGTTAACTATAGTTTTGGCAAGTCGGTTATGACATCTACTTTGTGCATGACACAAGTAATTTTTCCAACAATTGTTTACAGACAGATTAATTCACTTATAATTCACAGTATCACAATTCCAGTGGGTCAGAAGTTTACGTACATGAAGTTGACGGTGCTTCTTTGGGACTGGGGGGCAGTATTGAGTAGCTTGGATGAATAAGGTGCCCAGAGTAAACTGCCTGCTACTCAGGCCCAGTTGCTAATATATGCATATCAAATCAAATCACATTTGATTTGT